>NW_027396605.1:436458-472591 GCF_047715775.1 Aspergillus undulatus
ACACTCTCTTGATGTCCATGGTATGCAGCAGCCTGGAGAGCAGTCCCATAAATACCACCCTGGATATTGATATCTGCTCCCCGGTCAAGAAGTAGTTTCACAGCCTGTTGACTATCCCCAATCACAGCAGCCTGGAGAGCAGTCCCATAATAACCACCCTGGATATTGATATCCGCTCCCCGGTCAAGAAGTAGCTTTATAATTTCTTGATCTCTGCTTAGTGCAGCAGCCTGGAGAGCAGTCCCATAATCACCACTCTGGATATTAATATCCGCTCCCCGGTCAAGAAGTTGCTTCACAATCTTTTGATATCCGATTAGTGCAGCAGCCTGGAGAGCAGTCCCATAAAAACCACCCTGGATATTAATATCTGCTCCCTGGTCAAGAAGTAGCTTCACAATCTCTTGATCTCTGCTTAGTATAGCAGCCTGGAGAGCAGTCCCATAATTACCACCCTGGATATTGATATCCGCTCCCCGGTCAAGAAGTAGCTTCACAATCTTTTGATGTCCCATGTATGCAGCAGCCTGGAGAGCAGTCCTATATTTACCACCCTGGATATTGATGTCTGCTCCCCGGTCAAGAAGTAGCTTCACAATCTCTTGATGTCCATGGTATGCAGCAGCCTGGAGAGCAGTCCAATAATCACCCTGGACGTTGGTATCTACTCCCTGGTCAAGAAGTAGCTTCACAGTCTCTTGATCTCCATCATAGGCGGCATCCAGGAGAGTATTTCCATGTTCACCACCCTGGGTGTCGACATTTGCTCCCTGGTCAAGAAGTAGCTCCATAGTCTCTTGATATTCCCTTAATGCAGCTGCCTGGAGAGAAGTTCTTTTCTCTGACTTAGTGATGTCCTTATATGCTATAGCACCTGTCATAATGTATTAGCTTTTTTTTTTGCAAAATGTTGACGACAAGATACAACCTTGGGATTTCCGACTCAATATACTGGGGTGGCATCCACTCGCATAGGTTATTAAAGCCGATAGTAGCACTCGCGCTGACTTTGATTCGCAACTAAATTCTCATCAGAACTTCGCCGCTCTCTGGCGGATATTCGTAGTTCTCGAGGTTTGCACGAGGTCAGAAGTTGCAATCAGGATGGCGCGGCTCGATCCAAGCTAGACGACGCACGAAAAAGCAATTAATGAATCAGCGAGAAAAATCGGAATAGCGCCTCAGTGCACCAATCATGTCTCACAATCATGTGTTTGCAGTCAGCCAGCCACTTTTTTGCCGGGGTTATTTGGTCAGGGCACAACCGACCGAAATATCGACCTCAGCTGACCTGATGCCCTGGAACGCGTTGGGCAGACATCAACGACCAAGTCCTTGGCGCCAATATCTACCACCAGAAATACAATACTCTTGTCGCTACTGGATACACCATATTAAACAAAGTCAGGGTTTATCTTCTGAGATCGAGGATGTACAGCTATTCCTCCGAAAGCATTTTCTTCACTGGCTGGAAGCAATGAGCCTGTTAGGTCTTATACCAGAGGTGGTGGGCATGCTTGATCTTCTCCAGGCAGATATACCAGTGAGTGATACAGGAGAAAGCCGATGATGATTTACTAATATGCACAGGGGGACTGATTCCGTATTAACTAAGTTTCTGAATAGTGCGAAGCGCTTTGTTCTGAAGAATCGCCAGATAGCTGATGAAGCGCCACGTTAGATTTATTGCGCAGGATGGGTATTTGCGCCTCGAACAGCAATGATTCGTACGGAGTTCCTGCAAGACCTTCCTAGTTGGATCTGCCAGTTGCCGCAAGTTAACAAAAAATGGAGTGCAGAATTACAGACTTGTCGACCGTGTACGACCGCTAGTCGTATGTAAGACCTGCCTATCTAGTATAATCAGAACTACGACGTCCGTTCACCGAGGTTTATGCAGAATTTTCTGCTATTTCCACGGTTTGAAAGTTATGTCTCTATTATCTGTGTATTTAAACCACCGTTTGCAGCTAGATTGAGAGAATCAGACCTTAATTCTTTGATATTATTAGTGGTTGATGTCGAGTAATTACGCCTACCGTGACGCTCCATATAGTAGTAGCCTGAATTTTAGTTCTCACCCTTCTCACTCCCCACTCGCTCAAGTAGGTAATATTCTCACCTTGTTCTCATCCATCTCACCTGCACTCACCCTAGTCTTAGTGTCTCTCACCCCTAGAAGCAGCAACATACTATCCGCGTTGATAATTGTGGCTTAAGTACGGCTGAGCGGACGGGAAGCCCTGTTCTCCACACCCTGTGGTCGTATGTATCATGTCTAGCAGAAGTAAGTTCTATATGGAGCGCAGTAAGCATTAACTGGGTGAGCTTAGAGTGATCACGCTTATCCTAGCGATAAATCTAAGTACCCGCTCTCTTACAGTAATCGATCGAAGATCTGGCTACCTAAGCCATGACTTTAAACACCGGCGCCTAACATGGCCATAAAAAATGTTGTTGCCTGGACTGGCTGTCAATGTGAGGTCTGATTTAAATTGTAAAGCGAGGACCTGTGAATTCCCGTTTGTCGTTAGTTTTGTCGCTTTCGGGTTAGCCGCCCGATACGCCGTATCGTCATCACCGCTGTCAACTTCTGTATCAGTACCTGTCCACTCCAAATCAACACCAGCCAGCCTACTAAGATCAAATGCATGAACTCCCAGGAGCCGGAGGTCTCCTGGGAACTATCTTACCTTTAACTATTCTATACTCTGTTATCACTGCTTATTCTGCAGGCGATTCTTGCTCCCCTAATACCCTTAGTCAGTCCCTATTTTGCTATAGATTTTTACCCTGTACTCTCTGAAGTCGGTCCCTACTCCTAGTCAGTTCCTATCTTGTAGTAGATTCCTACTCTAGAATAAAATCATGTACAATCCTCCCTCTGGGAGAGATTATCAGGGTTTTATAGGGGTGTTTAATAGTCTTGGCAGAAATATTATATACCCCGCTTGGTCTCAAGACCATGGATACAAGACTAACTTGGGTATTTATTTCTCCGGTTAACTATATAAGAGAAAAAAAATTAATTAATCCACAGGATATACTAACTTACTCTAGTACACGTATAGATATATATCCAGACTAATACCCAAGGCCCCGGCCTCTATATCTCTAGGTATCCTGGACACCACGCCTGATAGTCTGGTTAACCCTTGAGACCCTTGGCGCGGTCTTCGCTGGTCAGAGGTCTTCCAGTTATAAATATAGAGAGGCTCGAAGCGATTTCAACCCCGAAGAAGGTAACAAGGACAAGTTTAATTGTAACAAGGGGATATAGTATAAAGACAGCAGTAAGACTATATAATTAATTATATAGTTTAGTTATATTAGCTTGTCTAGCTTTAGTTCCTCTTCTAACTTTAATTTATTTAGATTAGGTCTATTAACTCCTGGCTCTGACTTGTTCAGCTCTGGTACCTCGTCCGAGTTCGACTTATTTACCCCTAGCTTGTCCGAAAATAAGACCAACCTATTCGGGTCGTCCGGTTTCAACATTTTGAGCTCCCATGCATCTAAGAATAGTTCCGATTCGACATCTTATCCAGGCCTGCTCAAGACTTGCTTGGCTCTGGCGCCATGTCCAGACTTAACATAACCAATCCTAGCCAAGTGACACTGCATCAAGACTATATGATTCCTAAGAATCGGTTCCCATGTCCCGCCAAATATGTGCTTGAAGAAATCGGTAGCAAATAAGGTGGAGAGTTCTTGGTAGGGGAGCCACCTGTTCAGGTCAATATATATATATATATGTATAAAGTATATTTACAATGCAACTCTTCATGTAGATCGAAAATGTCTTCTCACAAAGCTCGCTGCCGCGTGAATAGTCTCCTCCTGTTCTTTCTTCCACCCCAGAAGCACCCCAACAGCATACACATCATGCGGCGTATCCGGCACCTCCAAATGCTCAATCACATTCCCCGGTATCGCGCGATACCGCTCCACGGCACTCCTGACACTATCACAAAGCACCTCGGCGCCTCCTGCCTGCACAAATAGCGCCACGGGCGTCGCAAACGGATACAGCGCCGGTGACAGATATGGATCATCCAGTCGCACAATTTCCGGCGGCGCAATAGCTGCTGCTCCCCACGCCATCAGCGGCGCGTCGACATAGTCCGTTTTGCAATTTCGGTTTCGTAGGATAGCGGATTTGTCACCTTCCAGACAGTACTCGAGCGATGGCGAGAACATAAGGCATGCCCGGGGCAGTGGGAGGCTGGCAAGATCAAAACCTGATTCGACATCTGCGTTCTGCGGCGGGGCGAGCGTGTTGAATAGTCCTAAGTAGCGCACGAGAGCCAGCGCGGTGGTGGCACCAGAAGAATCGCCGGCGAGAACGATGCGGCGCGGGGAGATGCCGAGGTCTTTGACGAGATATATATACGCAGTGATTGCATCTTGCATGGGTGCTGGGTAGCCGGTCAGGGTTTTCTTGTCCCCTACAAGCCGATATTGAGGCCAGAATGAGCGTGTACCGGGACCCAGTGCTTCATTGGTCATTTCAGCAACATCCCCGGAATCTTCTGGCCGTCCTGTGAGCCACAGGAATGATCCAGAATGGAAAGACAAAACGACCACGTTGTTATCATCGTCGTTGTCGCAGCCGTCTGACTGCTGTTTTGGCGATGGTGGTACATCCGGATACCAAGTCCCTCCAATAACTTCCGGTTTAACATTCTGGTTGCTGGCAAATGGTCCACGGTATGCACTCGCTGCAGCTGGGTTGATAGTCACCCATTTATCACCCGTGTCCCCGGCTTCCAGTGTCAGCGATTGGGTGAAGCCGATTTCTCTGATGATAATAAAGGCGGTTTTGATAAGCTGCGTCCGAAGAGCCTGTGTGTAGGTCCACTGGGTGTTTGGGCGTAGAGGACTGAAGATGTAGAGGAGGCCATAAGATATGATTAACAGGATGACACGAGGTATTGCAATAATGCACCAAATGGCGCAGCCTGGCTGTCTAGTGCGCCAATCATTAGGGACTGCGTTCGGATCCGCATATTCAAGCATTTTTGCTGGCCCGCATTAAGTCGTGTATTGTAGATGCATATATATGGCTGATGGGAGAGAGCCTGGCAGAGGATGCCAACTCAATATTTATATGATTATATCAAAGCGCAATCGATCGCCGTGTCGGGACGAAAGCCGAGTGCGGCTGACTCGGATACAGTTATTTGATCTCTCCTAGACGAGCCCCTTCAGCCACTGGCACCATGTTAGCGCACCCCACCAGAAGCTCCGAACCCGACGAAATGGATTCCCAAAGCGACCTAGCCTTGCTGCATCTAAGAGCTTACTTGCGCCACCGGAAGAGCAAGCATCCTGAAGCTTTCAATCACCCACCGTACGTACGTAAGTTACTGCGAACTCTTTAATCTCCTCCATTCACGAGCATGCACACAGCCTCAATACCTACGTAACACAAATCAGCTCTGGCTCTCAGGAACTAGCAACCTACAGGCATGGCGAATCATACTTTACATATCGATTTACTAATTTGAAGCTAATTTACCTAGGCACTCCTGACAGGATTACTTTACGGCTATCCCGGCAGTGCCAATCATTTACCATGTAGGGAGGAATGCCTTGGGGCGCTTGATTGTGTCAATACGAGTAGTCCTGTCGTCTAGGGGTGGACCGTAAAATTTCAAATGACATGAAAAGAAATCTCATGACATACATTTCACCATCCCTACTGTCGTCAGAACCTTCTTGGCTGCTTGTACTGCGATTCTGGGGAGCCGCAGAGAATGCTACTGATATATACATGCGAACCACATTCATTTCTGGATACTATAAGTGGATTCCTGCTTACTGTCATCACTTCCGTCACTGTCATCAACTCGCCGCGGAAATGATGCCCGTGCTCGAGCGCCTCGGTACCCCCGTGGAGAACCGCATCTCCGTGCAGACATACTATAAGAGTCTGACGTGGAATGTGCTCAACGTGGTTAAGTATATCGCGCCAACGCCGGCTATGATGGTTACCCCCGAGTTTGATGTTTCCTGTCCGACGGAGGACCAGTTAGGTTGTTTTGAGGCGATGCTGGAGCCGAAGGAGTTGGGTATTTTGAAGGGGAAGGGCCATTTGGATTGGATTTTTGGGGATGTAGGGAGTATTTTGAGTAGGCAGTTGGATCTTTTGAAGAGGAGGATGGGGTTTTAGGTGCTGGGCATGGTTGTTGAGGCTTGGGGAACGGGCATTAGCCCGTTCCTGGAGCACCTGGTCTTCCTGGTCTTCCTGGACCTCCGTGGCAGAGTTAGCAGCCCCAACTTCTGCCTGCCTAGCAAGCATATCGTCAAGGAGTTCTTCAACCTCATCTGCTGTATTTACCGGATCACGGGCCGCATCCTCCAGTCTTCTTTCCAAGGTGTTGCTTTCCGGAGAGGCCACTCCTGGGTGCTCAATCAGCGCCCGATCGTCAGGGTCATGGCTTTGACGAGTATCACTTTTGCACGTAGTCACACGGTAGCAGGACAAGAGGTAAGCAATGTACTGACTATTCCTGTTATTGGTCGGGTTACATCAACCATATCTCGATTGTCCTTATTTACAAAAGGAAAGAAAAAAACACGCCGCCACCGACCGCCCAATACCGCCATCGCCAGTTCTACCGCGTCTGTCGCCGGCAGGCTACTGCAGCACCCGAGACATTATTGGGCGAGCTATACTTACTACTGACTCCCAAAGACCACAATAATACTTTTCTCGTTTCCCCAATTCTGCTCGAAACAAAGAGGGAGCGAAGCAAAGTGCCGCCCTCCGCCAACTAACTTACACAGCAGGCAGTTAGGCACGAACAGTAAGCGCCTTGGTCAATGATAACTAACAAGCGCGTCATCGAAAGAGAAAGTCCTGGCTTACTAAGTAATGACTAAGCATAACTGATTCCCAGTGGCAGGCGGTACTGGAGGGCAGTATGCTCCGACACTAATTGCTACCTAAGGCAGGCAGAAGTCCGTGCGTGGTACATTAGGTAATCAAACATAAACAATCGCACAGGTTGCCGCGGAGTACACAGGTCACGTCACCTTTTGCAAAGGGTCAGATGACCCCTACCCCCTCCACGTGACTGCGTCGCAAATTTGTCAGCATTTTCAAGTCACGCGACCCACCTCAATATATTTCAGTGGCTCTGATATTATTTTACATTTCTTACCTTTGCGTTCTCTACATTCTTCGAATTACAAGAGTCTACAATCAGTTATTAACCACTTGCCAAGTGGTTTCGGCATTATGGATACTGCTTCTAGTACTGGCGATAATGTTACAACAAGTGAAGAAGATATCACAAATACTGAACCCGAAAATGTTTGTAATCAGTTGCTAACCGCTTGGTAACTAATTACTGATTTTTTAATACTCGTTACAGGAACTATATATTCCCATTCCCTTGACTAATGCGAAAACATCACCTCTTACAACGCTTCGAATTCAGTATATTAATGACTTACCAGAGTATCCAGAGAGTCATATTCAAGGCTATACTTATGTTATTGCTGCAGGAGGTCGCACGCGCGATGAAATAGTGCAAAGTTTACATGAGGTAAGTAGTTGGTAACTGGTTCTTAAGTAATTGGCTATTGCTTACCAACTGGTTAGATTCAATATGCGAAACATCAGATAAAGGGACGAAAGCGGCCTATATACTGTCCACTTCTATTATGCAAGGCTGATAGATGGTCTTGGGAGTGCTCGGGTATTTATACATGCGAATATCTAAGCCCTTTACTTTTGTCTAGCCATCATACTTTGGTTGATGACGATCTTTGGAATAAGATCCGACAGTCTCAACAGCAAACCCAGACACTAGATAATGAGGCCAAGCGAAATGCATATAGGTAATCACTAGTTTACAACTGCTTGAGAACCACTTGCTAATTGGTTCTAGCTATTTCCGCTCAAAGGTGACCTTTTTCCGGACAGGTCGTGCGTGTATAGATCAAGTTTCATCATGCAAGCCAGTTTTCAAACGATATTTAATACCAGTAAGCTATTACTTGCAAGGTACTTGCCAACTAGTTACTAACTACTTAGGATGTCCTTGGTGAATACCAACCTTATATTGGATGTGTTAATGAAACATTTGATCCCTTACCAAAGCATCATCGAGGACCAGTTCGAGGCCATACACAGTTAGACCTGGATTTTCTTGAAGACCTTTTTAATAAGGGTATTCTCCCAGCTGCAGAGGAGTGTGGTGCTTTCGAACCATTAACTTCGCGGAGAAAGTATTGTGGTAAGTACTTTACAAGTACTTGGGAACTGTTTGCTAAGCGCTTAAGACCGTGATCATCCACAAGGTGCAGGCAAATTTAAACATACAAAGTGTAATGTTACTTTTAATGCCTTTGTACCTGTGGACCTGGGTCAGTGTCCATATATTTTATTTATATCTCATGGTATACACAAGCATCCTCCACCACCTCCAACAAAGCCCCCAGAGCGAATCCTACAAGGGGTTAAAAGAATTATACAGCAAATACAAGATCCTGCGATAACAACAGGTAAGTACTTGTCTAGTACTTGGGCGCTGGTTAGTAAGTGGTTACTAACTAGTTACAAGCCCAATTTCTTCGCAGTCCACAGCTTGAGATATTTTGTAAGCAGTATAATGCTTCGACACTTGCTGAGATCCATTTATCCTTCGCAAATAAGGATAAAATTTCAGCAGTTATTCAAAAACAACGCCTACTTTCATATCCAAATGGCCAGGATATTAATGGGTTACTTTTCCTTAAGCAAATTGACCAACATATAAATGTAAGTAATTCCTAACTGGTTTACAAGTACTTTCGAAGTAGCTTACAAGTGCTTTCTTTCCTAGGAGTATGTTCAGGAGATATACCATGACTCCGAGAGTACTATGGTTATATGTGGGTTTAAAAAGCAGATTGAGCTTTTAACCAAGCTCTCCTCTTTTGAGGTAGACATGTCTTATAAGCGCCTTCGGTCTAAGAATATGAATGAGGTCCTTTTTGCAACATTTCTACCTGACCAGTGCAAAGGTAAGAAAGCATAAGTACCTCGTAACCACTTGCTAACTACTTGCCAACTAGTTATTACGTTACTCCGGGTGTTTACCAATCAAGATACTACCCACGGCTACTATCTCCTTTTCAAACGGGTATTTGCTTTATTACAAAATATTACGCAGCAACCTGTTCTTTTTGATTCAATTCATGGATCTGGGATTTATGGTATTATTGTTGATATGGATAATAAGCAGTATACTGGTAGGTGCTTACTAACTATTTGCAAACCACTTGCTAACTGGTTAGGCCTTGGTCAGTATCTCCATGAAATTGATCCGCAACACCGGAGTGTTACATGGCAAGCTCAGCATCTACTAGTCTTTTGCCGCGTTCACTTTCAACGAACAGTTTTAGGTGCAATTGGAACAAAAAAGAAAGGGTCTGCCCTTTGGAGCCGTATGATGAGCCTTTTAGACTGCAAATCAGAGGCTGAATATGATCAGCTAATTAATTTATTTATTGGTGATAACTACCTGGTAACCAGTTCACAAGCACTTGCTAACTGCTTATAGCTAACGAGGCCAAGCCAGTTCAAGATTGGGCTGCGCATAAAAGAATCCCAGTTATAAAAGCAGGATTGAACGAAGCATGCTCAGGAATTCCCAATATATATTTTCGAAGGCTTCGCAACCATACTAATGCAGTCGAGCAATCCCATTATAAGTCAAACGCATTGGGGAGATACCTAACATTAGTGGAGGCAGTAAAGAAGTAAGTACTTGGGAACTACTTGGTAACTGCCTGCGAACTATTTGCTAACTAGCTAATGTTTTATTCCTTTACACCAGCTCTGCAAAACTAGATAAGGATGATATTATGCAGTATCAAGGCTATACAGACTTTAATATTCACCATTCATACCGGACTTCCAATATGGAGACAAATTACCTCTGCCATATGCAAAGAGATAGTATATATAACGCCAACCACTTCATAAGCGTTTGCTAACTGCTTTGGTAGGAAGCCGGAAGCGCCGCCGCTCTGTTTTATCTACTAGTTCTATTGAGGAAATAGGGCCTGCACAAGCGCCCCGAAGCACTACAAGATCACGATCTCGGTCTGCCCGATATAGTGATAGTCAGTAAGTTCCCAAAAACTAGTTGTTAACTAGTTTATAAGTACTAAGCAAGTGGTTAGTTCTATCCAGTCTTCGCAGGACCTTCGGCGTGTTGCATCCACCAATGCCCTAAATCTTGAACAAAGACAGCAAGAACTCCAGATTAAAAAGCTTGAAATAGAGCTTAAGCAGGAGGAAGAGAAAGCACGCTTGCAACAGCTAGAAAATGAAAGGCTTGAACTAGACCTTATAGAACGTCGGATAAGGATACAAAATGAGCAGGCGGGTGATATCTAAGTGGTTGGCAGGTGGTTAGTAAGTGGTTAAATAGCAATTAGATTCCTAATCTTAGTATAATTTTATTTATCAATACAAAACCTTTTGAACTTTATTATAAATATTACTTATACTTATAAGAGACCTACTTAGGAAATAGTTTAATGAATATTCTACTCAAAGCGTCAGGTTTAAAAATATATATATTATAGATTAGCTTGTTAAAGCTGGCCCACCACTTCCCAAGTGATTGTTAAGCAGTCAAACTTGCTAATTACTGATAACTATAAACAAGACCTTTTTCGATACATAAACTCCTTACACATCGCGAAATTCCTTTTACAATCTACCATTTAAATACTTGCTAAGCAGTTGGAAATCACTTAGTATCACTAGCTATCTAGATGTAGCTGCTACTTGTGAAGTCATGAAAAAGAACTAAGGGCTAAACTATTTATTAAGTAGCTGCTAATCAGTTCTCTCCTCTGCACCTTCAGTTTCGGTAGTTTCAGTATTCGCAGTAGAGTAACGGGCGGCCGGGGTAGGATGTATATTACCGCAGTCGAAAAGGATAAAATTATCATATTTATTTATGTCTTTGCAGCAGTCATTCCGGTTACTGCAAGACTCGCAAGGGACAGTACCGCCAAGATTAACCGCCTGCTTGCGCATGTTCGTAATATGGATCTGTTGAACCAGTCAGCAGGCGCTTGGGAAGCAGTTATCAAGTAGTTAACTTACTGAACCACCCTGCTTGCGGGGCAAGGGGGGGAGGGAGGGGGTAGCCGGAGAAGTGCTGTCAATCGAAATGCTCCGGCCGTGGGAGACTGTCGAGGGGGTCTGCGCGGCACCAGCGTTGTTCGGCTCGATTCCAGCAAATAAGCTCTTGTACCATCCTAACCGATTGGCAAGCGGTTAGCAAGCAGTCACCAAGCAGTTGAACGGGCATACTGGCAGCCTCGTCGATTTCTTTCTGGGAGGCTCGGCCCCCAAGGTTCCCGCCTGGTAGCGCGTGCTCTCCGTGACTCGCAATATGAGAGCGCAGGTTGTTGGTGGCCGTGTACTTATGCTAACCGGATGGCAAGCAGTTAGGAAGCAGTTGTAGAGTGGTTGGAGGGGGAACTTACAGTCGCCTTCGAACAATCTTCCACGCGGCAGAAGATCTCTCCGTAATGGATTTTGATTTCCCAGTTCTCGTTCTAAGCAGTTACCGTTCAGTTAGCAAGCAGTTACCAAGAGCTTAGGAACTCAACACAAGGCTTACCTGTTCGTATGCAGGTAACTGCAGGTTTCCGCTTCCGACTTCTCGAAGATACCACTGATACCACTTCTAATCGTAACTATTAACTCTTGAGCGATTCAAATGCTTTCTAACTGGTTAGAAAGTATAAATAAAGCAAGAAAACTTACATTTCCCCGAAGGGCAGCCATTTTGGGTGGTAATATGGGTAACCGTAAGCGTATGAAAGGGGTGGGGTGACCTGAAACCCTTTTTTTGATTTTTGTGGATCATGTGATTTAATTTTGGAGTCGCTTGAGTATTACTAATCCGTTTGGGTCATCCCACTAAAATCACGGGGTCGGCTGAGCTGTATCCTGGTTGCCGCGTCGCTTCTTGTGTCATGTGTTCCGTCGCCCAGTGTCCCAGCAGGGGCGTCCCTATCCGCTAGTTTTCCTGATATCGAGATTACGGTCAGCTATGCAGGACGACATTGCTGAGTTACGACGTCAACTAGAGGAAGCGAGGCACGCACAGCAAGAGGCAGAACGGCGACAACAAGAGGCCGAACAGCGACAGCAAGAGGCAGAACAGCGACAGCAAGAGGCAGAACAGCGACAGCAAGAGGCAGAACAGCGACAGCAAGAGGCAGAACAGCGACAGCAAGAGGCAGAACAGCGACAGCAAGAGGCAGAGCAGCGACTGCAACCTAATACCCTGTTTCACCTTCTCGACCACTGCCACGAATCTCTATCGCGGGAGATTCGAGTTGAAACAGATGCGACCTTGACAACCCAAGGCAACGTGACTAACCCAGTCAACCGACTTTTCCCCAAACAGATAGTCCCTTGGCTTGATTTTCCTGATCTCCAAGAGCAAATCTGGGAGAAACTCGAGCGTGCAGTCGACTTTACCTCACGTCCACTCTTTCCTTCTGATACCCAGCTAGATTACGTCGCAACGAACATCCGGAACCGGACGATTTACTCAGAAGCAACTCTACGAAACTTCGAGCGAGACACCGTTGATAACTTTGTTGAACACATTATCGAGGCTTTACGGGGTGATGAAATTCTGCGACAGGAGTTTGGTATAGAGGGTCGAGTGGCATTTTATGACCGCGCGAACTCAACCTCCCTGGATCAATCAACAAGTAGTAATCGCGGGAGAGATGGAAGGAAAGGGAAGGGCAAACAAATAGCGCAAAGTCAAAAGAGGAATCACTTGGGAAGGCGACGCAATCGCCGCGCTGATCAGTCCTGTGTTCATGTCATAGCCGACGAGCACCAGACACCACTTTACGCGGTGGAGTTTAAGGCCCCTCATAAGCTCACGGTCGCTGAGTTAGTTGCGGGCTTGCACGAGGTTGACCTGGCGCGCGATGTTATTGATCAGGAAGGCGACACCTTTGAGTTTCATGCCACCCATCTTATCGCTGCTGTTGGCACTCAGATATTCTCATACATGCACGACCTGGGGATTCCGTACGGGTGCATTCGGACAGGGGAGGCATTTGTCTTTTTGCATATTCCGGCGGATCCCACTATACTTCAGTACTACTTGTGTGTTCCAAACGAAGACGTGCGGGCGGGCGACAAGAGTTGCATCCACCGGACTGCTGTGGGCCAGATGCTTGCGTTCACCCTCCAAGCGCTGGCAGCCAAAGCTCCACCTCAAGAATGGCATGATACCGCAGATGAACAGCTTTCAACTTGGAAAGTCGAATACTTGGATGTCTTGCGCCATATCCCTGAAACAATACGCAAGGAACCGCCGCCCTCTAATTATCGACCTTCGCGCTGGAAACCGCTCCCAAAGATCCACAATACACGTTCCCGCGCTCGCTGTGATCCAGGTGTATCTACCCCAGAAGGCTCTCCAAGCGAAAGTAACGACAGTGACGAAGAACTGTCTTCGCCGTCTACCGCACCAGCCACGTACAAATCAAGCCGCAGAAAAGGTAGCGAACGTCAATCAACTGGCGGACGCGAGCAGGTGTCGCATGACCAGAGAAACAAAGAGGCACCCTCTCAGGACAACAGGCAGAGACCATTCTGCACCATGAATTGCATCCGTGGTATGGCCAACCGAGGTCCCCTTGACAATGAGTGTCCCAATCGGCAGCGCCACGGTGGTCAGCGGCATTCAATAGACCCGTGTGGGTTTACGCGCAAGTTGCACCGTCAACTTGTCCAGAATCGAAACGAGGGGTTTGAGCCACTACACATCCGAGGTCGGACAGGGTATCTCTTGAAAGCAACCCTATTATCTCACGGGTATACTGTGCTTATCAAGGCCACAACAAAGGAGAAGGAGTATGCTCTTAAAGCAGAAGTGGATACTTATCGTTGCCTCCAAAGCTTGCAAGGGGATCAAATTCCAATCTGTTTAGGCGACTTTGAGCCAAACATCAAATACTGGTACCACGGTGAACTAATGACGCATATGATGATCCTGAGCTGGTCTGGAACTAGGCTTCAGCAAATAATCAACAACGAAAACTCGGCTTTCTTCCACGAAGAGCGCAATAAGTGTCTGTCCATCCTCCGATCGCACGGTGTTGTCCACAAAGACAAAGAATGGCGTAATATGTTATGGGACCATCTTACCAGACGTTTGGTTGTCATTGACTTAGAGGACGTGGAGTGGCTCGAGCAGCCTAAGCGGCCCCGGCCCCTTCAACCAACGCCTGGCAATCTATGTCATGTCGCGAGGGCGCGGAAGAATAAACGAAGGCGCCTGTCCAGCCTACCTGCTACCTGCACCACGTGATGGTCCGTTTAGAGTAGCTGGTTCCTGTCTTATTCAAAGAAGGATCTTTCTTTTACCATAATAGAAATTAGGTAGTTGGTAGGACCAGGTGGCTTCTAGGGGCCCGATGCTACGCTGTGGCTATTTTCACCACGCCCTGATGAGAGCTCCTGACTAACTACTATCGATACCAAGGATCGCAGAAAAGGTTAATGTTTGGGCAGTAAGGATCAGCCCTTTTGAAAGGCCAGCTGCCCATGTCAAAGAGACTCTATTTTTAAAGGCAGCCTTAACAATACAAACACTATATTATACTTCAGCGACGGGCCAGCACGGGAGCCTTGTTTGTACTCGACTGTGCTCCAATCGTGTCTTTAGCCAACCAATACAACCCGAGCCGGGTCTGCCTTAGACTAAGGAACGGTGAGCACTTTCTTTGGACGGAACAGCCACCCTGAGCAGTCAGACAACCTTCTACTGGCTCGCTTCCGGCATCCTAGGATGCTGGAACGCCCAGCTTGCGTAGTAGACCGCCCAGAGCGGCTATGCAGATATCTGACCAGCCGGCATTGGTTCAACACGAAAAAGCATTCCTCTTGATGAGATTATTGCAACTGAACCAGTAAAGCGAATTCGACACTTTAAACGGCCGGTAGCGGCGTGAGCCAAGAAGTATCGACGAATGTACCAGATAGTCAAATCTGTGAAGCGCCGCCAGGCTTCTTTTGGCTTGAATGGATGCCTTGAAGAATTGCAGTCAACAAAGTAAAATTTATCAGATAAGCCTCATGGCCGAAGTCCACGCTTGATTTTTACTGACCTCTACATGGAGAATAAGCCCCTATCGCCGCCGCTACTGTCATCACTATCACTAGTATCGTCGTCCTCGTCACTGCTTTCGATTTCAAACGGGTGAGCTTTACTAGACCCAAGTCCCGTGTGCTTCCTCTTGCGATTACCAACCCCCTTGGAGGGACGCCCCAATGTGCCCTCTGCCCGTCTTCAAATGGAACCAGAAGCAACAGGTTGGAAACTGTGTTCTTCAGGAGCGGATTACAGCAGGTCCAAGAAGTCATGGGTTTCTGGTATAGTTATATACCCGACCCTCTGACTAAGTCTCCGGAATCGCGCCGCTTTCTGTATTCTTCTCGGGTCTGAGCGGGTGGAATAGAAAATTGTTCATAGCTTAAGTAATTCATCAAAACAGCTGCCATGTGCTGATGGGCGTCAGGGAGCCAGGATATCCAACATTGCTCGAAATACTGTATGTGGTTGAATTGCTTCATTTTGTTGCCCCTCTAGTACTTCCAAACCTGTGGGGAGCACGCTCGTTGATTCCTTCTCACCTCCGTGGCTTTGAGGGCCAACGGTCACGTGATAGAACCCTGGCGGCTACTACCCTCTGACAAGACCCGATCGTTGGATGGTTCCGATTCAGCGGAGTTATGATGGGTCATGGAGTGGAGGCGGACCCACGCAGTTGGCATTGATATACAACCTGCGATAGCAGAGCTCATCCGACCCAGGCAGCTATGTAAACGCGGTGAAGTCCCTTGGATGTATTGAAAGCTAGATAGAGACACCCCAGGACTTACCCCCTGGCGGCCTGTGTCCCATTAGGGGATAGTGGAAAACGTGCCAAGTCACGAGCCACGGCCTATCGTCAGGCGGTGAAGCACGGTATTTGAACGTCTCCCACCACCCCACCTTCAGCCGCAAGCATTCATTTCTCTTCTTCTCCCCGGCGAACATCAGAAATGGCGGACCCCGTGAGCATTACTGCGTCAGTGCTAGCTATTGTTACAGCGGCCATTCAGTCGACAAACTCGCTCAAGGAAACTGTTAGGCGCTTCAAAGAGCGCAACAAAACTTTAGGCAGACTCCAAAATGAGCTTGAGGATCTCTCCAAGATCCTTGATTTGTTGGAACACGCTGTCAATACCGACGCATCAGTACTCGCACTTCTCCAAGGTCCGACAGCTCGATGCAGCCAGTTATGCCGCGAATTTGAAGATTCCCTGAAAGTTTTTAATGGAAAGTCAAAGACAGGCTTTCGAGATTGGACAAGAATGGAATTCATGAGGGGCGACATCAACGAGTTTATAGACACTATCGCAGGATATAAATCCACAATATCAGTCGGACTCGGTACTATTACAATGTTAGTTGCAACTCCCTGTCTACTTCCAATTTAACTAACATCTTTTTAAGGCGTACATCTAAAGTCTCCTACAAAGTCCTTGAAGAGTATAACGAGATGGTCAAGGATACATCATATAGTCTCGAGGAGCACTTGCAGCGCATTGACGAGAAATTAGCGAGACTTACGATCGAAAATAATGATGGCTTAGGTGGAAACATAGACCTAAAAGACGAGAGAGCGGTTACCAAGCAATGTCTTCGTATTTGTGAAGATGCAAGGTCTTATATCGAATCATTGACCAATCGGGAATCAGTCCTACGTCAAGACTCATCTCAGAACGTTACTGGTGAAGCTGCCGTGCAACAGCGCTTCAATGTGCAGCGGCTCACACGCCAAGCTCTGGATGAAAATCAAAAGAGCTTCGTGGAGATCATCGGGCACCTCCAAAAACGCCTAGAAGACTTGATAGTAAATGGGGACTCTGGAGACAATAATGAGCGATTGCGATTACAGGAAGATCTCGATATTTCAAAGCAGTGCCTCGAGGTGTGCCAAGTGGCCAGCGATGTCTCCAACCAGAAAATATTCAAAATTGGCGAGGTGGTTGCTGATGGTGAGAGCGATCAGGTAGTAGTGACAACTCTAGCGGATCTATTTGATGTCGAAAAAGCGCTCTCTAAAGGAAACTCGGCACAGCTGGTTGGCTCAATGGCGTCGGGGGACCTTTATCATTTGGTTGAAAAGCGTTATAACAGTCGTTTTGGGGCTTTAACTAGTGGATCTGACCTTACCAGACCTAGCGCTGCCAATCCGCAATTTGTCTATGACACTAGACAGCGCACACATGCCGTTTCGTCTAGGACTGGTTTCGATGAGCAGTCGCCTGGACCGAGCTCAAAATCTAGTACACCGTCTCCTAATGAAATGAGGAAACGGGTGACGGACGGTGCAAAATACCAGAATTAACTTCAATGCGTGAAATGGAACGAAGTCCCTTCGAGCAAGGTATTGGCTTTTGTTAATTTCGAGCCGAAAAATGGGAATACCTTAAATCAACTGTGATTTGTCATCGTCCGTTACCTACCAATCATAGTTAGCATTGCACACATTATGGCTTTAAGGATACCAGGTGGACTCTTGAATTTTCACGAGTGCTATCATAAGAGGTCCAGCAAATTCTATATCCCGTGCTGTATTGCACGGATGAGCAGCTTGAACTCTTCAATTCAATTGACTCCCTGTGATCTCAAGAAATCATTCAAACTGTGGATCAACTTTTTAGTATGAAATAAACTGTAGCCGCACCCAAATCAGCTCGCGGATCTAAGTCCATGTCTTGTTCCTAGATGAACATGTGGTTCAACCCTAGCCGTTCCTGGATGGTTTCACAATAGCAGCCGGACTTATAGAAAAGGGCTTCCTGAAGCAATACATATCAAAAACTATTTTTATACCTCAGACACCAGCCTCTCTCGAGCCGAAAATATCAGCGATAGAAAGTCTCGCGCAGGAGATTAGCAGCATATCAGTATTCACAGTTAGTCTCTGAGGTTGTCAGTATTCAAACCAACGACTACAATGGCTGGACCTCACCAACAAGACGTATGTTTTCTCTTCCCCTGACCCTTGCACGATTCTACGGCTAACTCTATCAATATTTATTATTACATTTCTCTAAAGTTTCCTCCAGCGGTGCATGAAAAAAGATAGTAAGTATAGAACATCAGAGTTCTATCCCAACAACTTTACTAATTCGGCATGAGTGCAGGGCCACGATATCAGGACTCAATGTGTTATAAAGAAACAAACATTGAGATGAATACAGAAATTAATCCTACAGATACTGGATTTGGCATAAACGCCCCCAAGAAAGCGGCAAAATGGATTTGCTATATGTAATAATTTTGGTAAGTATTAAGATTTGATACTTGAAAAATTATTCATTGTTGAGAACACGTATGGATTGGCTAATGCAAGAAGCCGATTCCCTTCACTTCGGCTGCTCGGAAGGTAGAGCCAGTATTTTGTCATAGTGGTGGACGAACTCAGGAATTTACTATCGAGATCTTCGAGGAGACAAAATCTGAGATCCGGGACCTGCGACATCATAGTTACGGCGGACTGGGCTATCGGAGGCAGAATATAAACCAGATAATTCGGTCACTTGTCTAGTTTATCGGTCGGTTTGAAGAGGGGAGAGGAAGATCTCGTTTTTGAGCAGGTCAACGGCCATTGCTTTGTATTCGGCGTCTCGATGACCCTTCATTGCTTCTCCGAAGTGCAGGTCCACGGGCCGGGCCATGATAAAGACAGTTAGATTATATAGACAGGTCGTGATGGTTCGCCGAACTTGCGCGTACTCGCTGTATACTGGAATTGATGTCGGAAGCCAGGCGACTAGTTCTAAGATAACGAGGACAATAACCAAACTGTTCGAGAACTGTGAATGTAACATCTCCAGCTTCTTTCCGAGCAGAAGCATCTTGTCCCAGGGCACGTCGTCGTCATTATCGCTGGGATGTACTTCCTCTTCAACGTACCAGAATGGGTGCCGGAAGAAAGCATCAATTACTGTCTTGTTAAGGAAGATCTCAACAAGCGTGCTGCCAAAATAGCGTTGTTGCTTGGGATGGACAAGAGAGTAAATGCTGTCAAAAGTCCTCTTGTACATTATAACCTTGCAGGGATGCAATTGCCTGCTGCTTTTCCCCTGAAGATAAGCTGCTCACATTCTCGCAGTCCGAAAGCAGACCCCAACTAAGACCACGTAATATCATAGATTACCAAACTAGTCGTACATTGAGGGCTGATCAATAATCTGATTCGGCCATCGCAACCAATCCCCCCACAAAGGCCCCAAGTAGCGCTTGACGGAAGAGATAATATACAGCCCCCCGTCACCAAACGTCCACATCTCACGATGCAAATGCAACAGGGCACCAAATTAAGAGAGGATGACGAGCGCTTCGGGTCGGCGCTCTGATAAAAGATCTATATACCGATCAGGAATCAGGACCGGCCAGGACAGGATGGGGCCAACTGCGGATAGATTCGTATAGTGTTTGCGGGTCCCGTTGATAGCCCTCTGCAAATCCTCGACTGCCTGTCGGTATATTTCCTTCGTAGCTGGGTCCATAGGGCTAGCATCTATTCGAGATTGCAGCTCGAGGCACTCGTGCCCGGAGACATCTTGGTCCAAGACCTTGCCTCGACCTCGACCTCGGGCAAGGACTTAAGAGGGGATTGCAAGAGCAAATGCCAGAACTGGTTGGTGACAGCGCGGACCCCGCGATGCAGCCGCAGTGACTGGATGAAGTCATCCAGGAACCCTTCAAAGGGACCTGCGCGGAATACCAGCTTCTCGCAGAGCATGTGCATAGCGAGGATGGAAGAAAACAAAAACACCGGGACGCAGATGTCGGGCGTGATGTCTATATTAGCGCTGTTGAATTCAGAGAGCGCATGAGTCTGTAGCTGGGCGGCGTGGTGTCTGTAGAACTACTGCTGTGGTGGTCGGATAATGCTCAGGTGTAATGCCGAAAACGCGAGGATTTGGTTCATCAGGAATGGCGCAGCCAATATGACTTTGGTCATTTCAATAGTAGAAAACCCAGCAGAGAGCTTTTCGAAGCCAAAGAAGGCCAGGATATCAGAGGTGAGGTGATGGAATAATTTTAGATGCAGCTTGTTGACTGGCAGGCTGTCGTCGCTTGCTCCAGGGACATCGGAGCTGCCTGATGGTGAATTGACAGGCGTTTTATCGGTGCCCTGCGGAGCACGGGACTTTGATGGTATGTTTGAACGGGGCGATTGGACCAGAGGATACGCTTTCGACACCAGATCTCCATATGAGCAGTGACGCTTTGAAATGTTGCAGTTCGCACATATCGGACGGCTCTCATCGCACTGGCGCATAGTGTTAGCTTCTCCAATCCCTACGCGATCGAATTTCTGCGGCGAGAGATACCTTTACATGACGCCGCTTGCATTCGATGCAACCTTTCCTTGACTTCCTATGAGGTTTCCTTGGATGATGGACCATGCTCCTAAGACCGCATGGATGCAGTAAGAACAAAGGTATCATTGGATCGGGCCCTCACAGATGCCACCAATAGCAAAGGGAAGCGTGAAGCGTACCTGCGTCCGAAAGATCTTCCAGAAATGTAGAAGCGTGGCGGCCAGAAAGAGAGCCAGGAAAATAATCGCTGCAGGCATGGAAGGCACATATTGCCAAACATAGTAGCCACTCTTCAGGGGCTCCAATTCGGCCATCTTCGAGGTATCCGGCTATTGTCTGAAGCTCTGTTTGGGTCTACCCCCTTGAGTCAGTTTTATACCTAATGCGAAGTACATCAGAAACAAGACGCCGCTTTCTGGAATTCTAGTGAGCAATAATCGCGGGCACTGTACGCGTATTTGGCCAGCGACAATTGGCTCAATGGAACCATCACTTAGGGTTAGATCTAGTCTAAACCTGAAGGGGCATACAGAGACGACATGATCCATAGGTTAGCGTGCCGAATTCATGATCAGCGCAATACGCGGAACTGTCGGCTCTTGATTCGCCAAACCTCTTTCCTTGTGGGCCATGACGATCGTTTGCTTCTTCCCCAAACGCTCACAGGTGCTTTCCATCGGGTCTGCTCCGTGAAGCTCTTCTGTCTGTCAAAGAATTCGAGACGCGTGTTTCCCACGTTGCACAGCACATTGATAGTCTGCAGCATGGATGAGCAACCACCAAGATATTCTGTCCTTGAAGCCGCTGGGTGGCCTGCGGGTGGCGCAAACGTCAGAGGTACCTTCTCAACCACGCGCCCTATTAAATGCTGCGATTCAACTAACGGGGGTAGATGATGGTCGTGTCGAGGTCGATCTTGACTCCAAGCTTTGCAGAACAGTCGCCAGGCTAATTCCTCTCCCGCAAGAGGAACCTACCCCTCCACCACCGCCCCCCTATGCTGAAAGGGCTGCTTGCGACCTTCAACTGAACATCGTCATTCAAGTCGTCGGTAGCCGTGGCGATGTCCAGCCGTTTATCGCGCTTGGGAACGAGCTGCAGCTTCATGGACACCGAGTTCGACTAGCTACGCATGGGGTATTTGAATCTTTTGTGCGGAACTCGGGTCTAGAATTCTACCCCATTGGTGGCGATCCGTCGGAGTTAATGGCATATATGGTCAAAAACCCGGGATTGATACCCCAGATGAATAGTCTGAAGAACGGGGATATTCAGCGCAAGCGTGCCATGGTAGCGGAGATGCTCCATGGCTGTTGGGACTCATGTATTAGTGATGACCCGGTATCTAAAGCCCCGTTTGTCGCCGATGCAATTATCGCCAATCCGCCGAGTTTTGCCCACATTCATTGTGCCCAGGCCCTGTCTGTTCCACTCCACCTGATGTTTACGATGCCATGGAGCAGTACGCGAACGTTTCCGCACCCTCTAGCGAACCTGAAATACTCAACGACTGAGCCGAGAACCGCCAACTATGTTTCGTATGGAATGGTCGAGTGGATGACGTGGCAAGGGTGCGGTAAACAATCTGCTTTGCCTTTTATTCTAGATGCTGACCGATTCTAGACTCGGCGATGTAATCAACGACTGGAGGGCTTCTCTGGATATGGAGCCTATACCAGCCACGGAAGGGCCCAACCTAGCAGAGACCCTCAAGGTACCATTTACCTACTGCTGGTCTCCATCCATGATGCCCAAACCACAAGACTGGGGTCCGCATATCGATGTTTGCGGCTTCTTCTTCCGCTCTCTTCCAGAGTATACCCCGCCCCCGGACCTCGACGCTTTTCTGCGCGCCGGTGATCCGCCCGTGTACATTGGCTTTGGGAGTATCGTGATCGACGATCCGGCCGCTATGACGGACCTGATACTCCGCGCTGTCAAGTCGTTAGGTGTGCGTGCAATCATATCCAGGGGGTGGAGTAACCTCGGCCAAGATGCTTCGTCGGATGACCAAGTGTTCTACCTGGGAGATTGTCCCCACGAATGGTTATTCCAGCACGTCGCCGCCGTCGTTCACCATGGAGGCGCGGGAACTACTGCATGTGGGCTGCGCTTTGGGAGAGCGACGGCCATTGTACCCTTCTTTGGCGAGTATGTCTTTCCTCATTCACAACAGAACGCATGTTGGTAAGCTAATGAATGTCTCTAGTCAGCCTTTCTGGGGGAATATGGTTGCCACGCGCAGGCTTGGTCCGGAACCTATCCCGTATAAATCCCTTGATGCACATAATCTCGCAGAGGCCATTCGGTTCTGCCTCCAGCCCATTGCGCAAGCTGCGGCTCGAGACGTCGCAGACCGAATGAGCAAGGAATACGGAGTCGCGGCGGCGGTTGCATCCTTCCATCGCAATCTACCCATAGATAGGATGCGATGCCAGCTTACCTCCGAGCCTGCAGTGTGGCGATATAAGAAGTCTTCCACGGCCCCCGTGAAGATGAAGATGTCGAGAGTCGCCGCGCACATTCTTGTCGAGCATCACCGGGTTAAAGTAAGCGACCTTCAGCCGTGAGTATACTATACCATTATCCATTTATCCTTGACGTGAGTCCGCGCAGAGTTAAAGTTGATTCCATGAAATGAACAGATACGAGATATCCCCGATCATTATCCAGAATCAGCGCTGGGACCCTGTCACCGGCACCACGTCCTCACTCCTCGGTACCGGAACTGATATTGTAAAGGCCACTGGCAATATCTTCTACCGTCCATATCAGGAATTTCGTCGCGCGCCAGCAGGCCCCTCGGAGATGGACGCTTCCTGCTCCCGGTCTCCGAGCACATCAAGTGAAGCATCCTCCATTGCTCCTCCTCTTCCTTCCAGCACCAAAAGCACCTCAAAGTGGGAGACCACTGGAGTAGCAGTGGGAACATCAGCGAAAAGCTTGGGCAAGGTAGTCGGATACTGGTATAAGGGCATGCTAGTGGACATGCCGCTAGCAGCAAGTGAAGGGCTAAGGGCCATTCCTCGGTTATACGGTGATGAGGTCAAAGACCATGGGGCGGTGCGGGACTGGAAATCCGGAGCGACAGTTGCAGGGAAGAACTTCGCGCATGGGATGACAGAGGGCTTGACTGGGCTCTTCACACAGCCGTATAAGGGTGGTCAGCAGGAGGGGGCGAAGGGGGTCATGAAGGGTCTTGCAAAGGGGACTGTTGGGGCTGCTACCAAGGTCTCTTCTGGTATGTTCACCTTGCATTCGTCTGCCGGGATTACGTGCCAACTGTGCTAACAATAAAGCATAGCGGCCTTGGGACTGGTAGCATATCCGGCGCATGGGATGATGAAAAGCTTGTATGCGGCAACACACTCCAAAACTAGGAAACAGATTCTGCAGGCACGCATAAGGGAAGGCAGCTATCTGGCGGAACATTCGGTTAAGGGACGGTTGAATCGCCAGTCTGTTCTTCGGAAGTTTGAGGCGCTACATCGAGAGGCTGTTGATGCTGCTATGTAGCTTGTCGTGTCTTGATTCTGGTGGAGCTTGATGGCATGGATCCTGGCTCTTTATCTTTAGGTATCCTCGGCCGTGGTGTCGAGGAAGTCTTACCCGTCTTACCTATGCTTACCCAATGTTTAGTGTCTATTACCTATAAGCCAGCAATACATCCAGAGTTCTATTCATGTCTAACAACGTTAATAATTGTGGCTTAAGTACAGCTAACCCTGTGTTTGTATGTACCAGAACCTTTCGAACAGTGCTTTATACGGAATGCATTGTAAGGGACGTCATCATCTAGCTAATAGTAAGTTCGGCGTTGAAGCGGAGTCTTAGCGGTCACCAAGGTCGACGAAAGCTTATATAAGAACTAGCTAGTACTCTGAAAATTATAGAAGTTATACAAGTCTATAAACTGAAGAATAGCCTATATTATTTAATATATGCTTATTCTTGGAACAAAATCTCAAATCTCAAATGTCAGGCCTCGAGCCTCAAGCCTAATTTCAAACCCCTTCACTCTCCCTCAAAAAGAACCACCCCCCATTATAATCCCGACACTCCATATCCACATTCCCAATTTCCCCCTCATAGGGCGCACATTGATACTTCGGCCCAAACTCGATCTTCCCTGCCGCCTGGCCCGCCGGCCCATCAACGATAACGTCCCAGTTGTTTGGGTCGGGCGCGCCGTTGGGAAGCCAGAAGAAGTAGTGCGTGTCCGCGCAGATTTCGCGGGCGACGTAGGTTGCGCCTTCGTTCCTGTATTGATATATGTATTAGTATGGAGGGCGAATAATTGGATGGGTTGGTGGCTGGGTAAGTGGGTGGTAAAGGGGTAAGTAACTCACCAAGCGCTGTGGCAGGTCGTAGAGCCCAGTGCGGCGCCGTAGGAGTCTCGTGCGGTTACGGTGATGGTTAGATCCCAGGTGTTGCTTTCGATGAGGTGGTAGAGGGTTATGTCGTCGATGCTGTAGGGGTAGGGGTTTGGAGTAGCCCTAGGTGCGGCGGCGGGGGCGACGCCGGGGGCTGCGAAGGCAGCGGTAGCGAGGGATGCAAGAGTCGCGAGTGTGAGCTTCATTTTGGTGAGATAGATCAAAAGAAAAAGAAAAGAAAAGAAATAAGGTTCCGATTGATTTGGTAAAGCGAGTGTGATACTAATGCTGATGATGTTGCTTAATTACTTGGGGGATATCGAGCCTTTATATCCCTTCCCCCGACCCAAGACTGATGATACTATTTTCACCATCACCAGTTACCTGCAGATACCTCTGTATGTCTCAAACATGTCTTACACCGTCCTCGTATCCGGTCATTTGAGGCGACGGTGGCGCATTGGCAATGAGACAATTCGTATTACTTCGGTGCATGTAAGCATTAGCACGCCAGCTGAACTGAACCCGCAGCTGCAGTCAGTCAATCAATCAGTCAGGAACGACTGTCTCATTAGGCGACTAAAACTCAGAATTGTGGCACGCAGCTGGAGGATCTATATTTGGGATGTTTGTGTCACTGATCTGAGCTTCGGAGACTATTGGGCCAGTAATGTGGAGTGATCTATGGCTTGGTCGGAGAGTATACTTTGGGCCTTTGGGCGCTAGGGTTGCACTGCAAAAAGCCTTGCGTTGTACAACCTACAATTTGGATTGGGGTGGCGATCAACTTTGGCTATGCGTAGTCTTCGGCATCTAGGGTTGTTCTTTTAGCAGGTGTCGGCGTGCCTGAAGCTATTCAAACTGGGCGTCTCTCCGGACAGCGCGCGCATCTCCCGGGTCCAGGCAACAGAATACTTCTAATCAAGTGCACTACTGTCAACGTATTTTCTTCTCTCGTACTCGATATTCTGCCTCGCGCTATCTACGCATGCTGCCTGTTTACAGGTTAGGGCTGCTACAGCTAGAACTGAATAACAACCTTGCTCTCCTCCGTCCTATTAAACCGCCCATAATACTCAGGCGCCTCCTCAATGCTAATCACTTGACTAACAATAAAGCTGGGATGCGCCTGGCCGGACTCAATAAGGGGAACAATCTCACTAGCAACCTGCAACGGAAGCACAACGCCACCCTTGATGATAAGCTCCTTACTATAAGCCTGCCCGTAATCAATATGCCCAACCCCCTCAGAAAAGAGACCAACAACACCAATCCCGCCCTGCCGCGCAGTAACATCAATCAAGTTCCGCAACGTGACGTCTGAATCGTAGACGCCGGACGAATTGATAGCTTCGTACCCGACTGCTTCAACGCCACGGCGGACACCAGTGGGTTCTAGCTCGAGAATTTGCTGCACGGGGTCGGACACGGCGAAATTTATGGGGATGGCGCCGATTGATTCAGCGAGGTCGAGGCGGTCTTGCACGCGGTCGACGCTGTAGACTCGTGATGCGCCGCGCAGGATGGCGAAGTATGCGGCTAGGAGGCCGACGGGGCCGGCGCCGAAGACTGCGACCGAGTCTCCGGCTTCGAAGCCCGACCAGGTGACGCCGCTCCAGGCTGTTGCGAAGATGTCGGAGACGAAGAGGTAGTCGATTAGGGTGGTGGTGTTGGTGCCGTCGTGATGGGAACGGGGATCAGGGAGTTGTCGCCGAAGGGGACGCGGGTGTACTCGGCTGCGGTTGTTTGTCAGTTCTAGAGGGAGAAGCAGTACACTGAATTTGACTTACCCTGCAGTCCACTAGCCACACCCTCAGAGTTATAGTAGTCCGGCTCTAGAGTGAAATGGCCGTTGTCAAAATTATCGGGAACGACGACGTAGTCGCCGACATTGAGGAACTGGACCGAGTCCCCGACCTCGACGACATGACCGATGCCCTCATGGCCGTAGTAGTACGGCTCATCCTCCGAGCCGGTCTGAGTGCGATAATAGTGCAGGTCACTTCCGCAAATGGCAGAAGCATTCATACGAACAATGACATCTGTAGCGTTCTGAATCACTGGGAACGGTCGGTCGACGACGGAGACGTTGAATGCCTGGCCGAACTGGGCCACTGCGCGGATTGTCTCAGCCATCTCGGATACCAGGTAATAGTTCTTTCAGTTGAAGCTAAATGGATAGTCTCATTCTGACTTGGGGTCGGATCCCCCTATATACGGCCGCCAAGTAGCAAACGCGTGTCAAAACGTCAAGCATGGACACGATGATGCTATCCAGAACGCAGGACATCCTGATTGAAAGCCTGCCAAGATAGACGCAATCAGGAAATTATGGTGATAGGACTCTAAGTCCGTTGGCACATTCAATACTGACGCGGTAGAGTTGTAGAGTCCCGTAAGCAGCGCTGATTATTTCAAGGCATGCGTCAATGGTTTGGAGAGAGGTGCAAGTCCCAGACAGTATGATGAGGCACTAGACGGTAAAACCAGGAGGCAAACCATGGCCATCACTGTGATCTGTAACTAAAGTGTGTCCAACTCGTCATAGACGTAAGCAAAATGCGGAGATCACTAACTGGGGGGGGCTAGTGTGAGAAAGAGCAGGGCCCATCGAGATAAGCTCCCTGCATTAGTGGCTGGGCATAAGCAGTTTGCTGCTCTTTTCTTTAGCTGCCCGGGGAGGAGAACTGCAACAGGTACGCCAATTGTATAGGGTAGGTAAGATTAGTAATAGAGTAAAGGTGGCCTCTTCCCTGATTGTCAGAGGAAACATACCGTACGTCAAGATTGAAGAAGTCACTTCGGAGCCTGGAGCCGGCAGTTGATTTGAGTTCCCGAGAGGGAATACACTATCGAATTCCAGCCAGTTAGGGCTTACGGCCCTACCCGACTCTGGCCATGAAGTGGCATGTTAACGGTGACTATCACTATTTTCCCTTGGCATGAAACTTCAAGAACTTGAATGAAAGGTCTTAAGTCAGAAATCAAAGTGGTATGGGCATTTCAAGTCCGGCGGCTTTGTATCACAAATAACAAAGTACTTCTCTCCTCGCGTTATGCAAGCTAAGGTAACAAGCAATCTTTATTCCGGGAGGACACGTTTATTCAAGCTCTTCGACTACGTTAGTAGCTTCAATGGTCGATGCAGAGACGAAGAAGAGAACAAGATACTGGCAATAACATGGCCGACATCTTCAAGCTCGACTCTGTCCTCCTGGGTCTAGGGAATGGCACATACCCTGTCTCTCGGCATAAAAATCAACTCAGTTCAGATCAATCCGGAAAAAATAATGCGGAGAAGGGTGAGCAAGCTAGCTTCTACCTTAGCTCCCCAATATATGAAGCATCATCTATTCAATGAAATAACCACCTGCCTAACTCAGCTATACGAAAAACTTCAAAAAACACCACCCTCTCGTCCCGGCCTACCGTCATCCTATAGCTCCCCTCTGGCCCGCTGCCTGGGACTGCTCCGCATCTTCAACATACTTCCCTTCGATATGCGCATATGTCTGGGCGGGGTATTTTGGACAACCTGAAGGGAAAGCCGATAGGGAAGCTTCAGGGGATGGGAGGTTGTGGTGGGGAATTATTTTGCTGCAAATTGAATTGAGTACATGCTTTAACTGTATAAACTGGGGCAGGTATACTTTTTCTCTTAAGGGGCTTGGATAGGAAAATCTGAAAAAATAGCCCAGTCCCACTCACATCACCTCAAATAACATACCTAAACCCAGGATGCCGACTACTCAACCCTTCCACCTCCTCCCTACTCAACCCAACCAGGACGTGATCCCTCTCCCCGCTCTCCCTCTTCCAATTCTCCCATTTAACAAACCCAATCAAAAGCGCGGCAATACCCCAAGACCCAAACAGAAACGCAAAAAGGATCGCATGACCAGTCCTATACCTCGGCGCATCAGACTCCAGATACACCCACGGCGCGAGGATCCCGCCTAGCGATCCCACGCTGAATACCATTCCCGCGGCCACGGCCTTGACGGTTGGTGTAGCGGCGTTGTTCACGGCCCATGTTATCCAGAGTGGGACGAACGAGTAGATTCCTGGTGCGGCGAGGTACAGCGCGCCGTACTTGGCGGAGGGCATGGAGGTGGGGAGGAAGAGGAGGAGGGCTAGGCCGGCTATGCCGAGGGGCGCGGTGAAGAGGATTAAGTATCCACGGGTTTTGTACCGGTCGGAGATGTAGCCGACTATTATTGAGAGGATGCAGGCTGCAACCTGTGGGTTTGTTAATCTCTGAGTGTTGAGGAGGTGGAATGGTTGCTTACATATGGCCCGACGGAGAGGAGCTGCGCGAGCTCGCCCGAGTACCCCATCGCGGAAATTATGGATGGCGAGAATAGAGAGAATGACTGTACGCATGTACTGGAACCAACTTAGCATCGAACCCTAACCAGTTCTCATACGTCGCAGACTCACTTTCCGAAGAAGAACCCTAGCGCACAAGCCACGATGGGCACATTCGTAAGACCTTGGACAACATGCCGAAGTCTAGTGCGCGAATGTTCGTCCGTCCCTGCTGCGTCGACCTGGAGTCTCTCGACAGCCACCTTTCTTTGCTCTGGCGCCAAAAATCTCGCCCTTCCGGGACCGCTTGGAATGTTGAAGAAGGCGATTATAGCAAGGATTACCGAGACAAAGCCCTCGAAGAAGAAAATGTTTTTCCAGGTATGGATAAGTCCCCAGGAGGGGATCTTCGCTAGGCCAATGGCAAGCAATCCGCCGAATGCGCCGCTTGCTGAAGACGCAGAGATGTAGATGCTCGTTCTGAATCCGAGCTCGTGACGACGGTAGCTGGTCGTGTTAATTGGGCTTCACATAGCAGGCTGGAGGGCGATCTTACAATAAGGAGAGCATAAAGACTAGAGCTGGCGAGATACCTCCCTCAAACACACCCAAGATAAACCTACAAGCATACAGGCCCCCTCTATTCGTCACCAGCGAAGTGAGCATGGTGGCGGTACCGAAGCAGAAGACCAGAATCGGTACATAGATTTGGCCGCCAATAAGTTTGCAGAGAATGTTCGATGGTAGTTCGACGACGCAGTAGGAGACAAGGAGGCATGTCAGTGCGATATTGAAGCGGAGGCCGGATAGGTCCAAGTCGTCTTGCAATCCAAGCAGGCGAGCATTGCCGATGTTGACTCGGTCGATAAAGCTGAAGAGGTTGATTACGGTGAATAGGGTCAGTAGTCGGAGGTCGAACTTCCAGACGATGCGCCGCAATTCGGTCCGTTCATCCACTGTAGATACCGGCGTTGGTACGGGACTCTCAGTTATACGCTCGCTCTTCTGTTGCTCCATGATTGAGTTTCAAGAGACAAATTCTGACAGAGAGACGTGGCATGTTCTGTGAAGATTAACTCTTCTTCTTTGCTTTTTCGAGCCGCGCATGGTGGCTGGCTGCATGCACACCGCGTCCTCGCAAGGCATGGCAGCATTTCCAGCTGCATGCCTAGGAATGATCATCGACTATTGACCGCTAGTCTCTCAAGTCCACGTGCGAAGCTTGACTTGATTTAACTCTCGGCTTTGCATCGAAGGAGGCAGGGAAAAATGCGAGAACCCGAGAGATGCATCACTCATAGGCTATTCACCCAGTCTTTGATTTCCCGCATCTTTCTGCTGCTGGGTGTTGGAATCTCACCAGAAACCCAGGGGACACTGATGCCCTTCGCCATGACCCGTTAGAAGCTAAGACATCACAGAGCCAAGACGGCGTCTGCCCGTTTGGGAGCGGGCAAGCAGATGAACAAAAGAACGAGGGGAAATTTGAGGCCGGCGGCTTTCTCGGATACTTTTCATCGAAGTTTGGTGACTCGGAAAATCATCTAGGGCTAGTACTTGGGTGTAGGGAATGAACTTGCCAAGCAGCACATCGTGTTTCCAGAACGGTTTGCGGGAGCGTCAGGGAACAACCAGGAATATATAAGACCCACGAGCATGGGAAGAATTGTACCGCAGGATCAGAGGTGGGAAGTGACACGAAGCCGGTGGAGATCTAGCAGTGGATCTTATCTTGATCTTCTTGGTCCCTTTTTATTCTTTTTCAATCGCCTCACAAGGCTCATACAGTGCAGGGCTAGTGCAGGGTGGTTTTATACTGACCATGTCAGTGAGAACGGCAGCATCAGCACCGCCGTCTCGTCACCGTTTTGGTCGCGATTCACCCCCTAACGCCCGCAATGTCGCTGCCGATCCGCCGCAGGAAATCTACCACGCGATTATTGACGGGATGTCGGACTTGCCGGTGAGACTGGCTTCAATTTTATGGATTGATTCTGAGTCCCCAGCTAACGATTCGCAGCGCGCGCCATAAAAAGTGCGATGAATCACCCGGTGCGTGCAACAACTGCGTACCCACGGGTCGGCAATGCGATGGCTATGATCTGTCGCGACTTCCAGTCAAGAAACATGTCCTTGTCAAGCGCCCACCGTTGGCGTCCCGGCTAGGATGGCTAACAACCCCCGACGAGATGCGTTCCTTCTCATATTTGCACAAAGCTCGACCCCGAGCCTGGCGACGTTCCTCGACTCGCCACTTTGGCACAAACTGTTTATGCAAACGAGTCACGTCGACCGCGCTGTCTACCATGCCGCCAGCATGCTGGGTGCCATCCACGAAGACTCTTTCCAAAACAAGATGCGCTTGTCTGAAGAGGACCTCTGCGTGCCTCGCCATCGGTTTGCTCTTGAGCAGGCTTCACGCGCTTTTGCAATCCTGAATCAGCGTCAGGCTTCGCGCGATCCTCAGCTTCGAGAAGTTGTATTGCTATGTTGCCTACTCTTCGTCGTCTGTGTGACTTGCTTCTGGGCCAGTATGTCAGTGCCCTTAAAGAACTTTCAAGGTGGACTAGGTGTTCTGAGAGAGAGACGCTTCAGCAGCAAGCTCATGGCCACCGTCACGCGTCGCCTCTAGACCGTTGCTTAATTGAGACATTTCAGTGATTAGATGTTGAGTTCTCTCATTTCGGGCCGGGGAAGCCGTACTTGTTCGCTTATGAAGGGCGGAACGTGGAAGCGTCCGATCAAAGCTTCCCCTTGCAGAGCGTCCACCAGGTGCACGAAAGCATACTTTATGGGGCCCATTTGGGCATCCCCTTCCTCGCCGAGCGCTGGCCGCTCTCTGGCGCTGAGATACTTGCTCCCCGAGTATGCGGACGTCATGGCTACCTACGAGTCGATGATGACGCGATTTTCGGAGCACCCATCACCCATCACCCATCAATCACGCTGGACGACTCTCTGGATCGTCTCGTACAGCTGCCCTGGTTACTCGATCCGTTTGCAGGCTACTCAAATTATTAACTCGAACATCACAGCTTCGATAGCGCTGGACAAACTCAAGGCAGAATCACAGGCGGACGATCTAGACCGGCTCTTTTCGTCTGTCGATTGGTTGAACTACGAGAAACTCAATAGCTTTCTCTCGGACACGATAGAATCGCTACCAGTAGCGAAGTGGTCAATTACTCGCAACCTCAGCCTTCTGGAGTGAGTTATGGTCGGAGCGGTCCTTCACACTCCTCACAATACCCTAATGACTGCTAGTACTATCAATTTGTATATTTCCGCTCAGTGACATTCCCTACCTCGGCACAGTATGCAGTAGCCAGTATGCATCCAGATACAACATCACATCACAGCCTAGCCTCGAGCAACGCCATCGGGACACGTTCCGAGCCCCCCTTATGAACATTTATATTCACGAACCCGGCCCTCTCAAGAAGCCCAACCCACTGCCGCTCCGTCCGCTCTAAGGACCCAAGTGTTTCCATCATATGAAAATCGAGGGTGGCTGCCATCGGCGGCACATTTGCGCCCTCAGGAACCAAATGCTCGTTGATCAGCAGGACCGAGTCATGCGCCATAGCATCCCGGATATGTTCCAGCGCAGTCAGAGCTTGCTTATCGGGAAAGTCATGCAGGACTGTCCGGAGGTAATAGGCCTTTGCGCCGATTATGGGTTGTGGTTCGAATATGTCGTGTGGAATTGCCACTGCATCGTCTGGGAGGGGGGTTTTGATGGAGGAAACGACGTGCGGGAGGTCTTGCAAGACTAGCTTTCCTGGCAGAGTGGAGGATGGGAAGGCTTTCCGGAGAGCGATAAGGTCGTGCCCGACGCCGCCGCCGACGTCGACGAGAAGGAAGCGGTCTCTGCCCAATTCTGTCTCTTCAGGGCTCAGGTTCAACTTCTGCGTGACCGGATATAAATCAAACCAGTCCGCACCGCGGTGCTGCTGGGCGCCTGTCATGACCGCGTTAAATGCATCTTGGAGTTCGGGGTTCTTCTGCATCCACTCGAAGCAGTGATCAGTTGTGTTGTGGGCGAGTTGGAACGGTGCGTTGTACCCGTCAGAGGGACTGCGGTAATTATTTTGCTCCAAATACTCGGGAATTTTGACGGAGGCTTGCATGCATGCATGGCTAGCGAAGAAGGGTGGAGCTCAGTATGCAGAGAAGCGGGACGGAATGGATCAAGTGTGGAACGATAAAGGTACTTACAAGTGCTTGATCATGCCACTGAAGACGGAGTTTGTACCGAACAACATCGCCATCGGTAAAGGCTCGTATGTTTCCGGCGACGTTTCTTTGCAGATATCATGCGCGCAAAGGAAGCGCATCACGCGCTCTGTATCCGGCCAACCATGCAGCGTCAGCGCACTTCTTCCTCTAATCGCAAAGACGAGAAGGTCCGCGACATACTCAACAGCGCTTCGTCCCCCTTCGCCTTGGACAAGAGCTCTGCTGCAGTCAGTTCTTTGCCTCCGGCGTCAACAAAAGCCTCGAAGACACCCATCCCCATGGCAGACCGAATAATGACGAGCGGGTAATGCGAGAAACAGAGGCGCTGGATGGAGAGGACGGGAAACTCAAGCGCATTCTGGAGCTTGGATATGGCGGATAGTAGTTCATTGCGCTCCGCGTCCGCGATCTGGTCTGGTGGTGGGAGGTTTGAGAGGGTGAAGGTTATAGTGGATGTTAGCTCGGAGAGGGAAGGGTTCGACATTTTCGCAGTGGTGAGATTGATGAAGCGAGGTGAAGGGTGCTGACTGCTGAGCTACAGCTAGGTTGCAGGCCAGCTCTTATAGTCTCAGGCCATACGCTATGCATGTGCTCGAAGACTCAAGTATCTCGAAGGTGGAACCTTGAGTACTCAATCAACACGCTTCGACCAATAAAGACCGTGGAGGGCCTTACTGGGGGCTGGAGTGGGGTATCGTTCAGCCGCAGTCTTCCTGCGCCAGGACTCGACGACACTCGCGAGCTATGACCCCTACTCAATTATCAGTTTGGGCAGATTATCGGGAGCGGGCGCTTGCATGGATTGATGGCCCTGCCTGGCTCCTCGTTCGGTGGTGGTATGACGGCTTAGCATCGGACTGCTCCGTCTTTCGTCCTAAGTCGCTGGGCTGGACGTGGACGGTCTATGCAGCTTTTTGGGAAACGTATAATGGCATTGCATTGACAAAGACAGCATCCAATCCTCGGTCGGCTCTGGAGTAGCTGGCAATGCCATCTCGGCGCTCGTTCCTAGTGGCTCTAAGCCCTAAAAAACGATGGCCTAATCGCAACACCAACTAACAAGACCCATTCTACCGACATACCACCCCTCTCCATATCCGCTTTTTCTATTCATCGGCCACATCAAACGTGAGGCTCTTCAGGGAGTGAGCTGAGACTTCTTCATGAAACGGGGAGGAATGGAGGGGACATCGCACTCAAATCTGCTACTGAAAGCCGTCGACCAAATTCGCTACAGCCAGCCAGCCTGGGGACAGCCCATGCGATGTGGAAAACAAGGCTGAATGTGATATGCAAGGCTAAGCCACAGGCCGTCCGCCAGAGAGTTCAAGTTGATGGTGCGAGCCTGAGATTACTACAGGGTAGGTGCAGATGCGAAGAGCGCCTTGACCAGTCGAGGGTCGACACACCGTCCCTCAGCCTCGTGATGGCTGACTGCGCCCGCCCGGAGGCTCCCTCCTTCCTCTTTCCTCTTTCCTCTTCCTCCTCGTCTTCACGGTCTCCTCACTCCTCGTTTGTCCCCTTCAGCACTTCTTAGTTTCTGCAAGCCTACCGTGAACCCGGTCCACGATGTCACCTGAACCGTACGAATTCGAGTTCGCCGTTATCTGTGCTTTGCCCTGCGAGTTCAACGCATTCGATGCCCTGTTCGACGAGCACTATAGCGACCTCAATACCGAGAATCACCATGGCGATTCAAACTTCTATCAAACAGGACCATCGGGACCTCCAACGTGGTCCTTACTTGTCTGTCGGAGATTGGTAAAACCAAAGCGGCCAATGCAGTATCCAGCCTCCGCTCCAGTTTTCCCAACATAACTCGGCCAAGGACACGGAGATAATACTGGGAGATGTGATTATCAGCCGTAAGATTATGAAATATGACTTTGGGAGGCAGTATCCTCACGGGTTCGAACAGAGGGAGGGTGTGAAGGACATTCTGGACCCGTGGAATGAACCCGTCCACATCCTTCTTTCTGGTCTTCAGACGCGCAGGTTACGAGGTCAGTTTCACGAGAAACACGCCAAGCATCGAATGGTCTGATTCTGAGCAAGAAGTCGTGGACCCGTTCGGGGTTCATTGATTGGAGCCTGATGACTGCTGGTTCTCTCAGGTATGGGGTTCTGGCTGCATCAGCGTTGAAATAGCCCTGATCTCTTGCTAGGGCAAGCTATGCCGTTGACTGGCCCTTCAGCTTGGGAAGTCATTGAGGGGAGGATCGAGAGAGGCTCGGACAGGAGAGTTTGAGAGACAGTGTCTGTTTCATGACCTTCGTATGCACTTTGCTCCCGCAGAGGACACCTGCGCTGATGCAGGACACTGAGATCTCTGCGGAGGACGATATTTCGTGCACCATGAGATTCCACCCTCATGCATCAGTGCCGGCGTCCATGGTATACCCTGATCTGCGGAGAGGCGGTGTTCGGAGGTCCGGAGGCCCCTATAAAAAGGCCTACGTATCCGCGGCGGTTAGAGGTCTTCAAGCGATGGATTCTGTCTTCTAGTAAGGTATAGAATCGAGTATTTTCGATGGTCGACAGATCCATCAGGCCACCGGGGAACGATGCCTTACACCCAAGGTTCATTCTCTGCCCTACTACTTCCAACTACCCCTCAAGTCTTGAAAGCGCCTCTTATCAATGTAAGGAAATACTTGAATTTAAGTAATACAAAAGTGACTGCACATATATTGAATGGCATGGCATACATTAATAGGGACCTTAAATAACCAAGGATTCTTAAGGGGAAAAAAAAAAAAAAAAA